>NC_079216.1:6507737-6555756 GCF_029633865.1 Lampris incognitus | reverse complement strand
GGTTACACTGTGTGTCGAAGTAAATCTACTTTATACTTCCATTCGCCTACACGTGATCTAAGACAGCAAGTAAATGTACTCGACACGACGTGTACTCCTTACTATGACGCGTCACTCTGCAGCTAACACACTACTACGTCATAACAGTACTGCTGTGAGCATGACGCAGGGCTCTGTGACGTCTGTCGGTAACAATGTAACGCATATTCTTCTTCTTCTTCTTCTTCTTCTTCTTCTCGACTCTTCTAAACTAGATCAACCAAGCGGGTCATTATGACCGTTTTGGATTTTCAAAGTTTAATAACTTAGAGAATGTTGTGACTTCTCTTATGTACACTATTGTAGTGTTACTATTCGTGGGTTACTAACTTAATCACTATTATATATAAGCACACGGAGACGAGTATGCGGCACAAGTCTGATCTTTACTGACGGAGACATCACACACTACTGGGCTCGACCAGTGTATTACAGAACTAAGTAGTGGTGACAGTCCAACACAATCGAGCACCGAGTGCTCGATCCAATACACCACAGTGAACATTTTTTTTTAAAAAGATACAGACCTGCCGCTCCCTGAATGCTCCTCAAATTGCATATATTTGCGTTTAAAATGAGTTTTAGACCAATTGCACGACAAAGAAGTTATGATAAGATCGACCTAAAACCACCACGAGCGGTCAAAAAGACGGCTCGTAATTTGCGCGTGATGGTGTGCGTCATTTCTGACGTCCATTTCTGACGTCATTTCCTTCGCGAAGTTCGTCGCTCTGCCCTAGAAACACGCCAGCGCCCTCCAGTGGAGAGAAATAGTCTACACTTGATGTGTGACGATGTCCAGCATGTCTGGACATCATCACCGAGGCGCTGCAGGGTTTACAGGCGTTGGACAGCGGCCATTTTAAATTGTTTGAAAAATAGTTATTAAAGTTGTTAAAATGTCAATTTTGTTGTCAGTCGTTTCCTAACAGACACACTAACACATGTGATGCGTTAATATCTCAGCTGGGTATTTATCCTGACACAATATAGAGTTTAAACACCAGCAGTCATTTTGACCGCCCGTGGTCGTTTTAGGTAGGAGTGAATTGCCGGTCGTTGTAGTGTTAAAGACGTTTCAGGAGGTTACTTGGGTAAAGCAGAAGACACAGCTTCTACAAACACCGAGCAAGAATCACACACACACACACACACACACACACACACACAGACACACACACACACACACACACACACACACACACACACACACACACACACAGACACAGACACACACATCCTCGTTCGGAGTTGTTGCAATGAGCGTAACTGGATTCTTCCAGAGAAAGGTAAACGTTAACACTATCACCGGCAGGGTTAAGCATAAGACAAGAGCGCCCTCTCGTGGGCAATGTTGTTAAAACCACTACTGAGGGTAGGATGTCAAGTGACTAAAAAGTGAGTCAGTAATTAGCAATCAAGCTCAAGTGTTAGCAATTTTCATCACATCAAGTGACATCATAGAGCACTCTATGTAGAAGTAGTGAATCTGCTACATAGTAATCATATCATAGTACGACTATATGAAGTAGCGGTAGCAGTAGAACATTTGTTAAACAGCAATAACATCATGTTAGTACCACAGTAGTACCAATATGAAGTAGTAGTAGTAGTAGTAGTACATATACTACACAGTAACCATATCAAGGCCAAGACAACATGTCATGCTGAGTACATTTAACATACGTGTGTTTGAGAGGAGGTGAATAGGAGGATCAAGTACAAAGCAGATTTACATCGACACATCCCGGTGTGACAGACATGTTGTCATCACATCGTCATTACCAAGCGCAGGTAGAAGGATGACACAACACTGGTAATAACGGTGTCTATGTAGGTGAAGGCTACGTATGCGTGAACCAGAGGGAGGACAGCCGAATGGTGAGGATGCAAGGAGCAGAGGTGACGAAGGTGGATGAGTTTAAATACTTGGGGTCGCCTGTTCAAAGTAACATGTGTGGAGGAGAGATGCTGGGTATATTGGGGGGAGGATGCTGAATATGGAGCTGCCAGGGAAGAGGAGAAGAGGAGGTTGATGGAGGTGGTGAGGGAGGACATGCAGGAGGCCGGTGTGACAGAGGAAGATGCAGAGGACAGGAAGAGATGGAAACGGATGATCCGCTGTGGCGCCCCCTAACGGGAGCAGCCGAAAGTAGTAGTAGTAGTAGTGGTAGTGGTAGTAGAAGCGGTAGTAGTAGTAGTAGTAGTAGATGTGGTAGTAGTAGTGGTGGTAGTGGTGGTAGTAGTAGTACTAGTACTATAGTAGTAGTGGTAGTAGTGGTGGTGGTGGTAGTAGTAGTAATAGTAGTAGTAGTACTCTTAATAGTACAGTAGTAGTACAGTAGTAGTAGTGGTGGTGGGGTGGTAGTAGTAGTAGTAGTGGTAGTGGTAGTAGAAGCGGTAGTAGTAGTAGTGGTGGTGGTTGTATTAGTAGTAGTAGTGGTAGTAGTAGTGGTGGTGGTAGTAGTAGTAGCGGTGGTGGTGGTAGTAATAGCAGTGAGTAGTAGTAGTAGTAGTAGTAGTAGATGTGGTAGTACAGTAGTAGTGGTGGTGGTAGTAGTGGTGGTGGTGGTGGTAGTAGCAGTAGTAGTAGTCTTAATAGTACAGTAGTAGTACAGTAGTAGTAGTGGTGGTGGTAGTAGTAGTAGTAGTACAGTAGTAGTGGTGGTGGTAGTAGTGGTGGTGGTGGTGGTTATAGTAGTAGCAGTAATAGCAGTAGTAGTCTTAATAGTACAGTAGTAGTGGTGGTGGTAGTAGTGGTGGTGGTGGTGGTAGTAGTAGCAGTAATAGTAGTAGTAGTCTGAATAGTACTGTAGTAGTACAGTAGTAGTAGTGGTGGTGGTAGTAGTAGTAGTAGTACAGTAGTAGTGGTGGTGGTAGTAGTGGTGGTGGTGGTGGTAGTAGTAGCAGTAATAGTAGTAGTAGTCTTAATAGTTCTGTAGTAGTACAGTAGTAGTAGTGGTGGTGGTAGTAGTAGTAGTAGTAGTAGTAGTAGTAGTAGCGGTGGTGGTGGTAGTAATAGCAGTGAGCAGTAGTAGTACAGTAGTAGTGGTGGTGGTAGTAGTGGTGGTGGTGGTGGTAGTAGTAGCAGTAATAGCAGTAGTAGTCTTAATAGTACAGTAGTAGTGGTAGTAGTAGTGGTGGTAGTAGTGAGGGCTCAGCAGTACACAAGAGACACCAGTAGTAAGTAGTATTAGGTGATTCATATTAGCTCCAAAGTGCGACGACAGATCATTAACGGCTACGTCCGGCCTGGAAAAGGAGAGTTTTTCTGGGACGGAGGAAGCCAGTCAGTAGCTCTGATGAGAAACCGGTTTCTTCCAGCTTTTAGGGGCCGGGTAAGAATTTTCCCAGCTGTCTTCATTGAGCACGGGGCTCTCCGACCATGTGATTCCCCCTCTAAAATATCTCCTGTTCAGTAACGGTCAGGACTAAATACCTTCAGGTCTGGCTTTTGGTTTCTTCAGGCCTCCGTCCTGCATCAGCTCGAAGGCAAACGCCACATTATGAACCTGAGAGACACAGGAAGTAAAACGAACCTTTAGATCAGTGGTTCTCCACCTTTTTGGGGTCCTGGACCCCCTGCGTATTTTTGATCTACCCTGAGGACCCCTCCACCTGATCTGGGGGGAGGGGGGTTGCAATTTGTAGAAAAATAATCCTATTTCTATAAATGTCATAGGATCTTTTTTTTAAAGATATTTTATTTTCACGGACCCCTTGCAATTACACCACGGACCACTAGGGGTCCGCGGACCCCCGGTTGAGAAACACTGCTTTAGAAGAGCAATGATCACCCCACCGCCTGGAACACTCACGCCCCCCACCGGGTCCATCTTATGTTGGGTTATGTTGGGTTTTAACACCACCATTTGCCCCGCTCCCCCCCCCCTTTTCTCCCCAACTGTACCTGGCCAAATTACCCCACTCTTCCGAGCCGCCCCGGTCTCTGCTCCACCCCCTCTGCCGATCCGGGGAGGGCTGCAGACTACCACACGCCTCCTCCCATACAGGTGGAGTCGCCAGCCGCTTCTTTTCACCTGACAGTGAGGAGTTTCACCAGGGGGACGTAGCGCGTGGGAGGATCACGCTATTCCCCCCAGTTCCCCCTCCCCCCTCGAACAGGAGCCCCGACCGACCAGAGGGGGCGCTAGTGCGGCGACCAGGAAACATACCCACATCCGGCTTCCCACCCGCAGACACGGCCAGTTGTGTCTGTGGGGACGCCCCACCAAGCCGGGAGTAACACGGGGATTCGAACCGGCGATCCCTGTGTTGGTAGGCAACGGAACAGGCCGCCACGCCACCCGGACGCCCCTTTTGTCGTGGCTATTTATTTGTGTTCTGCAGGGCGCTGCTTCTGAAACGTGCTGAATGAACAAGGTGTGTACTTTACAACGCACAACTGACCTTCTGCTCAAAGCTCTCGGGTGTGAGGTAGAAGTTGTACAGAGGGACGAAGTAGTCCTCCAACAGCCCCATCAGCAACACCAGGTACACTCCGTCAGCAAACTGGACACACACACACACACACACACACACACACACACACACACACACACACACACACACACACACACATTGGATCAGATGAGTCTTTATGGCTCTCACAGAGGAACATGAACCACTGCAGCAGCTGATAGTAAGACGCAGCCACGACACAAAATATACAATTTATGAGTGAAAACACAGCAAAGGGAATATGAAATACTACTTCAGAACACTAAAGACATCCATCCATCCATCCATCCATCATTCATCCATCCATCATCCATCCATCATCCATCCATCCATCCATCCATCATCCATCCATCATCCATCCATCCATCATCCAACCATCATTCATCCATCCATCCATCCATCATTCATCCATCCATCATCCATCCATCCATCCATCCATCCATCCATCATCCATCCACCATCCATCCATCCATCATTCATCCATCCATCCACCATCCATCCATCCATCATTCATCCATCCATCCATCCATCCACCATCCATCCATCCATCATCCATCCATCCATCCATCCATCCATCCATCCATCCATCCATCCACCATCCATCCATCCATTATTCATCCATCCATCCACCATCCATCCATCCATCATTCATCCATCCATCCATCCATCATCCGAACCGGTTATCCTGCTCTCAGGGTCGTGGGATGCTGGAGCCTATCCCAGCAGTCACTGGGCGGGAGGTGCTGCCAGGCCATCACACAGGGCCCACACACACACACACACACACACACACACACACACACACACACACACACACACACACACACCCACTCATACCTAGGGACAATGTAGTACGGCCGAGTCACCTGACCTCCATGTGTTTGGACTGTGGGAGGAAACCCACACAGACACGGGGAGAACATGCAACCTCCACACAGAGGACGACCCGGGACGACCCCCGAGGTTGGACTACCCCGGGGCTCGAACCCGGGACCTTCTTGCTGTGAGGCGACCGCGCTAACCACCGTGCCGCCCCACATGTTAAATACATCAGACACGAGAGTACATCGGTGGGGGCTGTGTACCCGGCGGTGTACCTGAGACTCCAGCTCCGTCACCTCCAGGTTCAGCTTGTTCAGGTGCTTGTTGACGAAGGTGATGAGAGACTGGCGGAGAGACGAGGGAGACGTGATCAAGACCAGAGGAAAACACAAAGGGAGATAAACGCTGCTAGGGCGAGGAGGAGGCGGCGGCGGAGGCGGCGGCTCACCGTCTTGACCACGTTGAGCTTGTCAGGAGCGTGGTCCAGCAGGGTATCGAACGCATCCCGCTCTGTGACGGAGGACAAAGCACGCGTTTAAACACCGCCCGTCTGGTCGGGCTCAGACAAATAAAACGTGTGTAGTGTCCGAACGTCGAACCGTTCGCCGTGCGAGACTCACCGAATCTACTCAGCATCATCCTGAAACACAACACAAGGCACAGCACAGTTAAAGCTGTGGTCTCAGCTCGCCGGTCCTGCTCGCCGGTTCGAATCCCCGTGTTACCTCCGGCTTGGTCGGGCGTCCCTACAGACACAATTGGCCGTGTCTGCGGGTGGGAAGCCGGATGTGGGTATGTGTCCTAGTCGCTGCACTAGCGCCTCCTCTGGTGGGTTGGGGCGCCTGTTCGGGGGGGGACAGCGTGATCCTCTCACGCGCTACGTCCCCCGGGTGAAACTCCTCACTGTCAGGTGAAAAGAAGCGGCTGGTGACTCCACCTGTATGGGAGGAGGCACGTGGTAGTCTGCAGCCCTCCCCGGCTCGGCAGAGGGGGTGGAGCAGAGACCGGGACGGCTCGGAAGGGTGGGGTAATTGGACAGATACAACTGGGGAGAAAAAGGGGGGAAAATCCCCCCCCCAAAAAAGCTGTTGAGGACGCTACAAGAAATTTATTTATTTATCTATTTATTTTGTTTAAATCCCCCCCCCCTCGTTTCTACCCAATTACATGCGGCCAATTACCCCACTCTTCTGAGCCGTCCCAGTCTCTGCTCCACCCCCCTCCGCCGATCCGGGGAGGGCTGCAGACTACCACACGCCTCCTCCCATACATGTGGAGTCGCCAGCCGCTTCTTTTCACCTGACAGTGAGGAGTTTCACCGGGGGAATGTAGCACGTGGGAGGATCACGCTATTCCCCCCAGTTCCCCCCCCCCCCGAACAGAAGCCCTGACCAACCAGAGGAGGCGCTAGTGCAGCAACCAGGACACATACCCACATCCGGCTTCCCACCTGCAGACACGTGTCTGTAGGGGACGCCCGACCAAACCGGGAGCAACACAGGGATTCGAACCAACGAGCCCCCGTGTTGGCAGGCAGCGGAACAGACCGCCACACCAGCCGGGGTGCCAGTAATGTTTCAAGTGAAAAACATAAAACAGTTGTGTAGAAATGAGAAGGGGAGAACAGAGTAAATCTGTGGTGCTTTGGGTCAGTTCTCACTCTGTGGTGCTGGTCAGCTCCTTGGTCACGTGGGACGTCTGCAGGATGCCTTGTCTTTTCTGCACAAAGACAAAAGCCGGACCAGTTTTCCACGTGTTGCCACTGCCTAATGCCCACATGTCACAGGTTAAAAACTCATACAGCGGACAGAAACACGGGGACCACATACAGCAGCAACGTCAACGTTGGAAGACTCATTCACACTGGATCTGTTTATGCTACACAAACCCCACAGGGTGGTGGGGATGCTGGAGCCTATCCCAGCAGTCAGTGGGCGGCGGGCGGGGAGGCACCCTGGACAGGCCGCCAGGCCGTCACAGGGCCCACACACACATTCACACCTAGGGACAATGTGGTCCGGCCGATTCACCGGACCTACAGGTCTTTGGACTGTGGGAGGAAACCGGAGCCCCCGGAGGAAACCCACAAAGACACGGGGAGAACATGCAAACTCCTCACAGAGGACGACCCCCATGGTTGGACTACCCCGGGGCTCGAACCCAGGGTCTTTTTGCTGTGAGGCGACCGCGCTAACCACTGCGCCACCATGCCGCCCTATCATTATCATTATCATTATTATGATCATAACATCACTTCACAATTATGGCTGTCAATGGCTGTAATGGAGGTTACGCCCTGCTCAACAGGGCTGGTAGCTGCTGAACTAGAGTCACCTTGCTCCTCTTTAAAAGCACTTAAGTAACAATACAATGTGAAAACTTACTTGTAAGTAACAACACGATGTGAAAACTTACTTAAGTAACAACACGGTGTGAAAACTTACTTACTTAAGTAACGACACAATGTAAAAAACGTACTTAAGTAACAGTGTGATGTGAAAACTTACTTAAGTAACAATACAATTTGAAAACTTACTTAAGTAACAATACAGTGTGAAAACTTACTTAAGTAACAACACGATGTGAAAACTTACTTAAGTAACAACACGATGTGAAAACTTACTTAAGTAACAGTATGATGTGAAAACTTACTTAAGTAACAATACAGTGTGAAAACTTACTTAGGTAACAATACAGTGTGAAAACTTACTTAAGTAACAACACGATGTGAAAACTTACTTAAGTAACGATACAATGTAAAAAAACTTACTTAAGTCACAGTATGATGTGAAAACTTACTTAACTTAAGTAACAATACAATGTGAAAACTTACTTAAGTAACAATACAGTGTGAAAACTTACTTAAGTAACAACACGATGTGAAAACTTACTTAAGTAACAACACGATGTGAAAACTTACTTACTTAAGTAACGATAAAATGTAAAAAACTTACTAAACTAACAATATGATGTGAAAACTTACTTAAGTAACAACATGATGTGAAAACTTACTTACTTAAGTAACGATACAATGTAAAAAAACTTACTAAACTAACAATATGATGTGAAAACTTACTTAAGTAACAATACAATGTGAAAACTTACTAAAGTAACAATATGATGTGAAAACTTACTTAAGTAACAATACAATGTGAAAACTTACTTAAGTAACAATATGATGTGAAAACTTACTTAAGTAACAATACAATGTGAAAACTTACTAAAGTAACAATATGATGTGAAAACTTACTTACTTAAGTAACGATACAATGTAAAAAAACTTACTAAACTAACAATATGATGTGAAAACTTACTTAAGTAACAATACAATGTGAAAACTTACTAAAGTAACAATATGATGTGAAAACTTACTTAAGTAACAGTATGATGTGAAAACTTACTTAAGTAACAATATGATGTGAAAACTTACTTAAGTAACAATACAATGTGAAAACTTACTAAAGTAACAATATGATGTGAAAACTTACTTACTTAAGTAACGATACAATGTAAAAAAACTTACTAAACTAACAATATGATGTGAAAACTTACTTAAGTAACAATACAATGTGAAAACTTACTAAAGTAACAATATGATGTGAAAACTTACTTAAGTAACAATATGATGTGAAAACTTTCTTAACTAACAATACAATGTGAAAACTTACTTAAGTAACAATATTTTGTGAAAACTTACTTAAGTAACAATACAATACATTAAACATCACCTCATACCAAACAGTAACTAGGGCTCTGTGACGGTTAGATCTGATCCCCATCATGAGAAACCAGGCCTCCTCTGCCAGACCCTTACCTTGACCACCACCACCTGCACAGAGACGTGCTCCGGCAGCCGGATGGGAGCCTGGAAGTGCATGGCCAGCGCCACCAGCAGGTACACGATGGACACCAAGTTCTTTGAATGAACAGCTGTGAATGGGAGACCATAAGAGATAGTCAACTATGTTCGTTTTGGGGGAGAGGGATTTTCCCCCTTTTTCCCCCCAGTTGTACTTGGCCAATCACCCCACTCTTCCGAGCCGTCCCAGTCGCTGCTCCACCCCCTCTGCCAATCTGGGGAGGGCTGCAGACTACCACATGCCTCCTCCAATACATGTGGAGTCACCAGCCGCTTCTTTTCACCTGACAGTGAAGAGTTTCACCAGGGGGACATAACGCATGGGAGGATCATGCGGTTCTCCCCAGCCCCCAAACAGACATCCCGACCGACCAGAGGAGGCGCTAGTGCAGCGACCAGGACACATATCCACATCCAGCTTCCCACCCATAGACACAACCAATAGGGACGCCTGACCGAGCCTGCAGCAACATGGGGAATTGAACCAGCAATCCCAGTGCTGGTAGGCAACGGAATAGACCGCTACACCACCCAGATGCCCCCTGGTGTAAGCACTTTTAAAAGTAGATGTGAAAATGCGGTCAAAGTAAATCGGACATAGGCAAAATAAAACAGGAACTGGGCACCCAAGACCTGTGGTGTAAACATAGCCTCTACCCTGCGGTGTAAACATAGCCTCTACCCTGCGGTGTAAGCATAGCCTCTACCCTGCGGTGTAAACAGAGCCTCTACCCTGCGGTGTAAGCATAGCCTCTACCCTGTGGTGTAAACAGAGCCTCTACCCTGCGGTGTAAACATAGCCTCTACCCTGCGGTGTAAACAGAGCCTCTACCCTGTGGTGTAAACATAGCCTCTACCCTGTGGTGTAAACAGAGCCTCTACCCTGTGGTGTAAACAGAGCCTCTACCCTGCGGTGTAAACATAGCCTCTACCCTGCGGTGTAAACATAGCCTCTACCCTGTGGTGTAAACATAGCCTCTACCCTGCGGTGTAAGCATAGCCTCTACCCTGTGGTGTAAACAGAGCCTCTACCCTGCGGTGTAAACATAGCCTCTACCCTGCGGTGTAAACATAGCCTCTACCCTGCGGTGTAAACATAGCCTCTACCCTGCGGTGTAAACAGAGCCTCTACCCAGCGGTGTAAGCATAGCCTCTACCCTGCGGTGTAAACATAGCCTCTACCCTGCGGTGTAAACATAGCCTCTACCCTGCGGTGTAAACATAGCCTCTACCCTGCGGTGTAAACATAGCCTCTACCCTGCGGTGTAAGCATAGCCTCTACCCTGCGGTGTAAACAGAGCCTCTACCCTGCGGTGTAAACATAGCCTCTACCCTGCGGTGTAAACATAGCCGCTACCCTGCGGTGTAAACATAGCCTCTACCCTGTGGTGTAAACATAGCCTCTACCCTGCGGTGTAAACATAGCCTCTACCCTGCGGTGTAAGCATAGCCTCTACGATGATGCAGACCAAGTAAAGCAGCCTTAAAGTACCCCGTAAACCGGGACTCACAGTCGACACTCCATTCAATAGACCAGCCGTGAGGTCTGAGCTGCTGGTTAACCGACTCCAAAACCGTCTGAAGCTTCTGCTTCTGTCCAATCTCGGACTGGGTCACCTCGGCCATGTTCAGCTTCCGGCCCGACAGCTTCTCTGTTGGCAGAAAGAAAGAGCAGATACCAGTTTTCTCCTGTCCGTTTTTTTACTCTTTTGTCATGAACAACGACAATTATTGTGTGCTGAATCTCGTGGCTTCCTTGCCAACTTGATATTCACAGACACACAGTCTTAGATCCTTGGACACTAATAATAAACCTTATGTACATAGTACCTCTCATACAAGATATGCAGCTCGACGTGCTGTACATGATGATGTCCCTTGTGTTTCTGATGCAAGCAGCCCAACACGTCCCTTCCCTTTGTACGTGCAGACCTACTTACCACACATACAATACGTTCCCCTTGACTTAATGATGGAGGGTCATAAAAAGGACAAAGACATAAAATACAAAGGATCCTGCAGCAGTGTGAGCTCAGTACTAAAAACCAGGGCAGAGTTTCAGCTCTTATCTGTCAATGTCTCGTTCCTTGACAATCTAATGATTCGGTTAGTTTAGTAAATGATGAGATGGGCTAGTAGATTAATGATGGCTACAGCTTGAAGTCCTCTCCGTTAACCACTGATAGAACAGTACAGTGTGTAAAGACATGGGTTAGATCTTCTGGGCGGATGCTGACCCTGGACTATACGACAAGAACCATTAAAGAATAAGTAAGCACTCGTTTTTATCCTGTCTGTGTCTACCGATGTGTATAAAGGATATAAAGGGGTGTAGATGTAGGGGACAGTGATGGAGGTGTCCATGTATAAAGGATATAAAGGGGTGTAGATGTAGGGGAGAGTGATGGAGGTGTCCATGTATAAAGGATATAAAGGGGTGTAGATGTAAGGGACAGTGATGGAGGTGTCCATGTATAAAGGATATAAAGTGGTGTAGATGTAGGGGACAGTGATGGAGGTGTCCATGTATAAAGGATATAAAGGGGTGTAGATGTAGGGGACAGTGATGGAGGTGTCCATGTATAACGGATATAAAGGGGTGTAGATGTAGGGGACAGTGATGGAGGTGTCCATGTATAAAGGATATAAAGGGGTGTAGATGTAGAGGACAGTGATGGAGGTGTCCATGTATAAAGGATATAAAGTGGTGTAGATGTAGGGGAGAGTGATGGAGGTGTCCATGTATAAAGGATATAAAGGGGTGTAGATGTAGGGGAGAGTGATGGAGGTGTCCATGTATAAAGGATATAAAGGGGTGTAGATGTAGGGGACAGTGATGGAGGTGTCCATGTATAAAGGATATAAAGGGGTGTAGATGTAGGGGACAGTGATGGAGGTGTCCATGTATAAAGGATATAAAGGGGTGTAGATGTAGGGGACAGTGATGGAGGTGTCCATGTATAAAGGATATAAAGGGGTGTAGATGTAGGGGACAGTGATGGAGGTGTCCATGTATAAAGGATATAAAGGGGTGTAGATGTAGGGGACAGTGATGGAGGTGTCCATGTATAAAGGATATAAAGGGGTGTAGATGTAGGGGACAGTGATGGAGGTGTCCATGTATAAAGGATATAAAGGGGTGTAGATGTAGGGGACAGTGATGGAGGTGTCCATGTATAAAGGATATAAAGGGGTGTAGATGTAGAGGACAGTGATGGAGGTGTCCATGTATAAAGGATATAAAGTGGTGTAGATGTAGGGGACAGTGATGGAGGTGTCCATGTATAAAGGATATAAAGGGGTGTAGATGTAGGGGACAGTGATGGAGGTGTCCATGTATAAAGGATATAAAGGGGTGTAGATGTATAGGACAGTGATGGAGGTGTCCATGTATAAAGGATATAAAGGGGTGTAGATGTAGGGGACAGTGATGGAGGTGTCCATGTACAAGGGATATAAAGGGGTGTAGCTGTAGAGGACAGTGATGGGGGTGTCCATGTATAAAGGCTATAAATGGGTGTAGGTATCAGTGTTGTGGTAGAACATCTCGTGCTAGCTTCTCTCAAGTTTACCCAGAGTGTTTAGTTTCTAATGCCGGCGTGTCGTCGTCCTACTTGGCTCATATTTTATTGGTCTAACACACCGGGCATCACGCGTGTCGCCTACGTCACATGGGTCTCACCAACTGCAGTGCCCTCATATGACGTAGGCAATTCAGTGAGGGTTGATGGTAATGTGCGTTTTCTCCCTCAAAGCAGCCGTGTGACGCGTCTCGTTTTTTTGTTGAATTTATCACGAGGACAATCAGTCTCACCATCCAAGGCCCATAACAACATGTTTTAAGATCACAAAGCGTAAGAACAAGTTTACTGCTCCTTTAAATCATATGGCGTGTTTATCCAAAGGAGCTGAATCAAGTGCAACTGGACTTGGTATATATCCATGAAGACGTTTCGCCTCTCATCCAAGAGGCTTCCTCAGTTCGTACCTTTCTGACCAGACGAAGCTACTCTGACTGGCTGGTGAGCCAGTCAGACTAGTCAGGGTAGCCAGTCAGACTAGTCAGGGTAGCCAGTCAGACTAGTCAGGGTAGCCAGTCAGACTAGTCAGGGTAGCCAGTCATACTACTTGGACTGGCTAGTGAGCCAGTCAGACTAGCTTGGTCTAGTCAGAAAGGCAGGAACTGAGGAAGCCTCTTGGATGAGAGGCGAAACGTCTTCACGGATATATACCAAGTCCAGTTGCACTTGATTCAGCTCCTTTGGATAACCATGACCTGGATGAATGAGAACATTCACAGACATATGGTGCGTTTGTTAAATTGGTCTACGTCCACTAGGGGGAGACAGAGAGCTTTCATCTACAACAGTATGATGGGAGATGGGCATTTTTAGCTATAACCATCTCCCAGAGGAGGAATTTCCAAAATACTAACGAAGGAAATGGATAAAGACAGGGAGTACATGAACGAGAGTAAGATGGGGTGTGTGCTTTTAAGAACAAATATCCAAAATGCCAGAAAGAATAAGAAACAGGACATGGGAGAATGATCAAAGACATTTTATCTTTCCTTGCACAAACTTGGAACAGCGGGATTTTCTCACCAAATAACTTCTGCAGCACCTGTCCATCATAACAGTCCTCCTCCAGGTCCTTGACAATGATCCTTTCTTCTTCCAGCTCACTGTTGATCCAGTCTATCAGGACCTGGACACACACACACACACACACACACACACACACACACACACACGGGTTAAATCAGGACACACATACTTGCAAGGCACTCTGAGTAATTTCAGAGTAAAATCAAATACCAGTGTGCCTGCTGGCAGTAATCGTTTGGTAGAGTGGGATAGAGAATGGCTTACGGCTTTCGTGAAATTATCATAATCAGTTATTATGGTTTTTGTTCTGTTGACACAACGGGCATAGCCCTTTGGGTGTCTAGAAAGCACTATATAACATGTAATGATGATGATGATTATTATTATTATAATTATAGCCAGAGTATGTATAGACTGGTAGCCCATACAGGATCTCAGTACATTAGCTGTGTCCCAAACCCAGACCATACACTACCAATATGTAGTGCTGGGGAAGCTACTTGCACAGTGTAGCGAGCTGCAGTACCACTTACTGAAGCTTCACTACACTGAAGCTGCCCGCCACAGCAACTGTAGCTAGCTAAGCTACCGCACCCTGGCAGCAGTAGTTTACTACATCGAAGCTAGTTTGTCTTTTACACTGAACCAACTTTATCCAAAGGAGCTGAATCAAGTGCAACTGGACTTGGTATATATCCGTGAAGACGTTTCGCCTCTCATCCAAGAGGCTTCCTCAGTTCCTGCCTTTCTGACTAGACCAAGCTAGTCTGACTGGCTGCTGATGAGACTCAGAATGTATCCTCTTTTTATCCTCAACGACGGGCGTTGGTAAACATCGGGACACAAAGAGTCACTCACATCAATGGCTCTGACAACGACTCCAAGAGGATAAATATCTGAGTCTCATCACCAGCCAGTCAGACTAGCTTGGTCTAGTCAGGAAGGCCCGAACTGAGGAAGCCTCTTGGATGAGAGGCCAAACGTCTTCACGGATATATACCAAGTCCAGTTGCACTCGATTCAACTCCTTCGGATAAAGAACATTCACAGACAATTGAACCAACTTCACTCCAAGTCAGTGCGAGCGCAGTGATGAATAAAACCATCAGTGAACAGACAGTGTGGGAGAATTTCCTTCTCAACACTGTGAATCAAAGTCAGTTAATCAAGGTTCACGAGACAGCCAATCAATGTCCAGTACTTACAAGTCTGATGTGAGTAGATTTACTGTTAATAGTCCACAAAGGGGTACAACAATATACCGAGCTGGTCCACTGAGCAACTGAACAACCTGTCTTTTATACTTTTACACTCTCTTTATTCTGTATCTTGTCCCCTCCTATTGTGGAGCTTCACCTTAGACCACACCTTAGATTTTAGATCATATCCCACCATACACCATTATTTTCTTGTTAGGTTATTGTTCTGGGTTTCCAAAATCTACTGGCGTCTCAATCCTCCAGGCAATGTGGTCTAATGTGGCCCATTACACACACTGCCATCTGGTGGTCTTATCAGTATAGTACAGTTCCTACCTGTTCTTTACACACACTGTGGTCTAATGTGGCCCGTTACACACACTGCCATCTGGTGGTCTTATCAGTATAGTACAGTTCCTACATGTTCTTTACACACACTGTGGTCTAATGTGGCCCGTTACACACACTGCCATCTGGTGGTCTTATCAGTATAGTACAGTTCCTACCTGTTCTTTACACACACTGTGGTCTAATGTGGCCCGTTACACACACTGCCATCTGGTGGTCTTATCAGTATAGTACAGTTCCTACCTGTTGTTCTTTACACACACTGTGATCTAATGTGGCCCGTTACACACACTGCCATCTGGTGGTCTTATTAGTATAGTACAGTTCCTACCTGTTGTTCTTTACACACACTGTGGTCTACTGTGGCCCGTTACACACACTGCCATCTGGTGGTCTTATCAGTATAGTACAGTTCCTACCTGTTGTTCTTTACACACACTGTGGTCTAATGTGGCCCATTACACACAATGCCATCTGGTGGTCTTATCGGTATACTACAGATCCTAGCCTGCTGTTCTTTACGCCATTTATTTCCACAATTCTCATTTTGTTAATAAAAAATAATTGATTACCTATAATTATAATCCAGCGTTTGATTCATGATTAACAAAATAATCACAACTGTATAAAATAAGATTGTAGATGCTTAAAGAAATGATTTCCCACAATAGGCCAAAAAACGTTGAGGTCAGTGGATTATTAAACAATTCGCTGCTCTCACTGCTCCAGAACCAATGCTGGTACTAACAGGAAACGCAAACCGTCTTACAAACCCAACACGTGCTCCAGCAGAACAGCGACATGCACATTTTCACTGTCAGCCATTTTTTCCTCGAAATCTCCAACTCCTCGGTTTCCGAACCGCATTGCATTACGGGCAGGGGCGGATCTACAGGGTGGCAACAGGGGTGGCAGCTGCCACCTCTGGGACACAGTCTTGCCACCCCTGTTGCCACCCCATTTATAAATCAGATAATGTGTTTTTAATGTAGATTTTATGTACATGCATGGTGAAGGTCAATGAGACCCGAACCAAACTCATCTCAAACAGAAGTCGCCGATTTAGAATCCCCCCTCCCCCCTCACAGGGGCGGATCTACAGGGTGGCAACAGGGATGGCAGCTGCCACCTCTGGGACACAGTCTTGCCGACCCGTTTATAAATCAGATAATATGTTTTTAAAGTATATTTTATGTACATGCATGGTGAAGGTCAATGAGACCCGAACCAAACTCATCTCAAACAGAAGTCGCCGATTTAGAATCCCCCCTCCCCCCTCACAGGTGCGGATCTACAGGGTGGCAAGGGGGTGGCAGCTGCCACCTCTGGGACACAGTCTTGCCACCCCTGTTGCCACCCCAGGAAAAAATCTCTAGATCCACCACTGCTTATGGGACAATGGTGTCAACAAAAAGCACCCTTGAAAGTGGAGCAGATTTAGCATGCACGCTTAGGTATACCTCATTTTGTCGGTTTTCCAGTGTGACCACACTACGTGTTAAAATCACAGCCAGAACTAGTGTGTAGTGTGCATCTGGGACACAGGGACTGAGATCCTTAGGACGTATGCGGAGAAAGCAGCCGTGGGAAGATTCTGGTACTTTCTGGCTCCTGTAACGTTTCACAAAATCACCTTTAGCCTCCTCAGTAATGACCAGGGTCTTACCTTTCTGTCATGGTTTTCAGAAGTCCTAGGTTACAGCAAAGATATCCCCTTTTTTTGACAGTATGTCCATTTGTTGCCTAAACCAGATGCCATGCACTTGCACGGGCAACGAGTCCAGCGCCTCCAGAGTCGGCCGTTGTCATGGCTACTGAGGATGCAGCCATGACAACGACCGACTCCGGAGGTGCTTGAATGAGTGACTTTCTTTGCTAGCCAATAGAAGGTTACAGGAGAAAACGTATCAGATGCTGAAGCAAAGGGATGAACAGAACATATTGCGATCCCCCCCCCAATATCATGATAATGTAAATATTGTGATTCGATATTATGGTTTTTTTGGGGGGGGGGGGTCTCATCTTTTTTCTCCCCAATTGTACGTGGCCAGTTACCCCACTCTTCCGAGCCCCCCCGGTCTCTGCTCCACCCCCTCTGCCGATCCAGGGAGGGCTGCAGACTACCACATGCCTCCTCCCATACATGTGGAGTCACCAGCCGCTTCTTCTCACCTGACAGTGAGGAGTTTCACCGGGGGGGGGGGTGTAGCACGTGGAATCACGCTATCTCCCCCCCCCCCCGAACAGGTGCCCCGACCGTGTGTGTTGTCTACATGGGGATATGACATCATCGCAACGAGGAAGTGACATCAGCAGTGTGCGAGAGCTCCATCTGATCCACATTACCTTCACGAGGTCCTTGAACTTGGGCTTCTCCCTGGATGTGGGGTCCAGCATGATCCTCTCGGCGTTCTCCTCTGATTCACGACAAAAGGAGAGAGGTTACCATGGGAGCAGGAGTCAGAGGGGGTGACCCCCGTCTAGCCCGGCTCAAATACCCTTCCCCGCACGTCCACGCCGTCGCCACGGAGACGTGCAAACACACCACAGACACAACACAGACACACTTCTCCTGACGCCCTCCACCCGCCCTGTGAGTCAGACGGTGACACGACACAAAGGGTGTCGTCTCTCCTGCGCCCACGAGCCGCTACGCCTTCCTTTCCCACTCCTCCGTCATCAGCATGCGGGAGGTAGGACACAGCCGGTCCATCTGTGCTTCCCTCGGGATGTGGACACCGCTCACACACCAGCTGTGGTCAGCGGAGGAGGAAGGCCACGCTGGAGCTGGACTCGGTAGTCCTAAAGCTACAGTACTGGCTCACAACAGGAAGTGGTACCGTGTGGTCAGCAGTACAGTACTCCGCTCGCCCTCCAACAACACCACCAGACAGACGTGGTGTTGGACGGGACGGGAAGCAGTGCAACGACGCACACGTGCAGATTTAAGCTTCGGCTTTTTCTGCTTCAGTGTCTGTGTGCCTGGTACAACACACAACTACTATGTGTCCAACATTACAACACACAACTACTATGTGTCCAGCATTACAATACACAACTACTATGTGTCCAACATTACAACACACAACTACTATGTGTCCAACATTACAATACACAACTATATGTCCAACATTACAGCACACAACTACTATATGTCCAACATTACAATACACAACTATATGTCCAACATTACAACACACAACTACTATGTGTCCAACATTACAATACACAACTACTATATGTCCAACATTACAATACACAACTACTATGTGTCCAACATTACAATACACAACTACTATGTGTCCAACATTACAACACACAACTACTATGTGTCCAACATTACAATACACAACTACTATATGTCCAACATTACAATACACAACTATATGTCCAACATTACAATACACAACTACTATGTGTCCAACATTACAACACACAACTACTATGTGTCCAACATTACAATACACAACTACTATGTGTCCAACATTACAATACACAACTACTATGTGTCCAACATTACAACACACAACTACTATGTGTCCAACATTACAACACACAACTACTATATGTCCAACATTACAATACACAACTATATGTCCAACATTACAATACACAACTACTATGTGTCCAACATTACAACACACAACTACTATGTGTCCAACATTACAATACACAACTATATGTCCAACATTACAACACACAACTACTATGTGTCCAACATTACAATACACAACTACTATATGTCCAACATTACAATACACAACTATATGTCCAACATTACAATACACAACTACTATGTGTCCAACATTACAACACACAACTACTATGTGTCCAACATTACAATACACAACTACTATGTGTCCAACATTACAATACACAACTACTATGTGTCCAACATTACAACACACAACTACTATGTGTCCAACATTACAACACACAACTACTATATGTCCAACATTACAATACACAACTATATGTCCAACATTACAATACACAACTACTATGTGTCCAACATTACAACACACAACTACTATGTGTCCAACATTACAATACACAACTATATGTCCAACATTACAACACACAACTACTATATGTCCAACATTACAATACACAACTACTATATGTCCAACATTACAATACGCAACTACTATATGTCCAACATTACAATACACAACTACTATATGTCCAACATTACAATACACAACTACTATATGTCCAACATTACAATACACAACTACTATATGTCCAACATTACAATACGCAACTACTATATGTCCAACATTACAATACACAACTACTATGTGTCCAACATTACAATACACAACTACTATGTGTCCAGCATTACAATACACAACTACTATGTGTCCAACATTACAATACACAACTACTATGTGTCCAGCATTACAATACACAACTACTATATGTCCAACATTACAATACACAACTATATGTGTCCAACATTACAATACACAACTACTATATGTCCAACATTACAATACACAACTACTATGTGTCCAACATTACAATACACAACTACTATGTGTCCAACATTACAATACACAACTACTATGTGTCCAACATTACAATACACAACTACTATATGTCCAACATTACAATACACAACTACTATATGTCCAACATTACAATACACAACTACTATATGTCCAACATTACAATACACAACTACTATATGTCCAACATTACAATACACAACTACTATATGTCCAACATTACAATACACAACTATGTGTCCAACATTACAATACACAACTATATGTCCAACACTACAATACACAACTATATGTCCAACATTACACAACTATATGTCCAACATTACAATACACAACTATATGTCCAACATTACAATACACAACTACTATGTGTCCAACATTACAACACACAACTACTATGTGTCCAACATTGCAATACACAACTACTATATGTCCAACATTACAATACACAACTACTATATGTCCAACATTACAATACACAACTATATGTCCAACACTACAATACACAACTATATGTCCAACATTACAATACACAACTATATGTCCAACATTACAATACACAACTACTATATGTCCAACATTACAATACACAACTGTATGTCCAACATTACAAGTTCAGAGTTCAGACCTAACTGATGTGTGTGTGCAGCAGCATGAGTGAGTCTGTGTGCACGTATAAATATGTGGGTATGCGTTTGGTATTGGGGTTTTTTGTGTGTGTGTTTGTACATGTGCATATAGCTGAGCTTTTGCACACATGGGTGTATATTAAACATATATCACATATATATCTAAATCACGTATATGTGATTTATATATATATATATGTGTGTGTGTGTATGTATGTATGTATGTATATATATGTATATTTAAATCATACATATGTGATTTATATATATATACACACATACATACATATATTTAAATCACATATATAAATAATATATATGTATAAATCACATATATGCGATTTAAATATATGTATATATATACATATACATCACATATACAATATATAAATCCCATATATTTTATATCTGTGATTTATATATTGTTTATTTATATATGTGATATATATATGTACGTATGTATGTATCACATATATAAATAATATATGTATAAATCACATATATGTTTTCTATGTGGCTGCTAATGTGTTTATGTGTCTGTGTGTGTATGTGAGTGTGTTTATGTGTGTGTGTGTGTGTGTGTGTGTGTGTACCCAGCAGGGTGTCCTCTGGATGGATGTCTGTCCCTGCGGGCAGCATGGGAGCGTTGATGGCATTCTTCCCCTCCTCGTGCAGATCACTCACTAAACAAACACACACACACACACACACACAGACACACACCATTAGATAAACATTGTGTTGCTAATCTGTAAGCGGAAGAACAGAAGAGGAGACACAGATACACAGGAAAAGAGAGGAAGGGCGAACAAGGAAGTGGGAGAGCAAGAACTGCCCAGCAAAAGACAGATAAAGAGAGATAGAGAATGGACGGGGGGGGGGGGAGACTTTGGGCCCCGAGCCTCTGACGTCACACTTTCCCCCGTGGGAACGTGACGTCATCACTTCCTGTTCCTCCTTTCTTTCACTCTCTCATAGCGTCAAAATGGGAAGACTTGGTTATTTATTTTCTCTTTGGTTGTTGTTTCTATTTCAGCGGTTCGTTTTCATCCAGCTGTGCTGCAGGACAGATGTGCTCCGCCATGTGTTGCAGGACGTCTACAGCATCACAGACCAGAATGTCCGTCAGCTGCGTGTGAAGACGGGGAGTCCGGATGAAACTGCAACCTGGTCTCCGCCCAGACCAGGAGCGGGTCCTGGTAAACCTCATACCGAGGCTTAAACTGCATGAACCCTATTATTAACCGACGCGCCGCAGGGAAAAGCTAACGTAATGAAGCCGGATTTGTGATCCTGTTTGACCTCAGAACAGACAACGCCGTCGTTACCCAGAACCCCCCCTGCTAATGTTTCATCTCCCTTTCCCGTCCTCTGGCTCGATTTCCAGACCAAGGCCGGAGCCGCCGTGAACCACCTGAAACCCATCCTCTCATTGACTTTGCTATTTCAGACCACGTCAGGGCCACATCCGGATCACATGTTGCCCGGAGCGCCGCATCCTTGCCAGAAGAGGCTCCCATTTGATTTGCCATATTTGGGCCATATTTGCTATTATGCATGCGGGCCACTTCAGGCTCACATCCATTTTGTCAGGGCCAGAAGAAGGCCGCCAGTGCCGTATCACTGCCTGACGTGGCCCACATCTGGATGCTATCTGGGGGGGGGGGGTCGTCGGTTCGAATCCCCGTGTTACCCTCGGCTTGGTCGTGGCTTGGCCGTGTCTGCGGGTGGGAAGGTATGTGGCCTGGTCGCTGCACTAGCGCCTCCTCTGGCCGGTCGGGGCGCCTGTTCAGAGGGGAGGGGGAACTGGGGGGGGGGACTAGCGTGATCCTCCCTACGCGCTGCGTCCCCCTGGCGAAACTCCTCACTGTCAGGTGAAAAGAAGCGGCTGGATCGGCGGGGGGGGGGGGTGGAGCAGCGACCGGCATGGCTCGGAAGAGTTGGGGGAGGAGGGGGGGGGGGGTCCAAAAACAAACCCCAAACCTGGTGGGTCACGTGTTTAGAATCACATCCGAGCACAAACTGCCCTATTGGCTGACGAGCAAGAGAAGCCAACTTTAATCCCCCTCCCATAAACAACACCATTATCAGTCAGGGTTAATGCCCCCAAATGAAGGGGTGGGGTGGGGGGGGGGGGTAGCAGGAATCTGAGCTGTACGAGCGGGAATGTCCGGCGGTCCCTCAGGGAACAGCCTGTCTATCGGCCTCGGTCTTCACAGCGGCTTCACATCTCACCGCACATCTGCATCTCCCACATAATTACCTCACAAGCTCCTTTCATCATGGCTGAGCCGCTTCCTCCACCGGGGTCTGCACTCCACCGGGGTCTGCACACCGCCGGGGTCTGCACACCACCAGACGTACCCTCCGCCATCACACCACCTCCACGCTCACACAGTCAGGCTACACACCAGAACCGACTCCAACAATGTGATGTTTACGCTGAAGCCGGTTTACGTGGGATAAAACCTGACGGCAAAAACATTCTGCCCACGTGGTCCTTCTTCCCTCATCCAGACTGGTTCCCCAGGAAGACTCGGGACCAGTAGGCCAACACAGAATGAGACGAGTTTATGGAGGTACTAGAAGAACCCCGCCACAATGTAGCGGTTTGGTGATCCACCCGTCTAAACCTCCCTCCTCTTCATCCTGCCAGCTAACCGCCTTCCCCCTGCCCCTAAACCCCCCCCGCTCCAACTCCCCCCCCAAATGCTCAGATTCCTTTGAAATGCCAAGAAAAGTGGTTTACCCCCCCCCCACTCCAACTCCCTCCCCCCAAATGCTCAGAATCACCTGACATGCTGAGAAAAGTGGTTTTTAGCCATTTTTAGAAAATGCATATTTTGCGTAATTATGCATAATTATTTTAATTTTCTGCTATTTTTCTGGTCCTCTCTGGAACAATACCTACCACCTCCAAAAAAAATGAGGATCGTAAATGCATTTTTGCAAAAATGCATATATTTTGCATAATGTCAAAACATTTCTAAGTCCCAGAAATTTTTTTTTTTATATAGGTGAAAAAATCAAAGATGCTCAGAATCATCTGACATGCCGAAAAAAGTGGTTTTTAGCCATGATTTGCATAATTATGCATAATTTTAACTTAATTTTCTGCTATTTTTTTATAGGTGCCCCCTGATCATCCCCAATAACCTCCAAAAAGAATCAAGGCCCCAAGTGCTTTAGAAATACAGGAGTAGATCTCGTCTGGCTTTAAGTCTCATGGTGTCACTTCAAGATGCCGTTTGAGAGATTTCGCTCGTATGTGCCGGTGCCCTGACGGCTCACTGAAACAAAGCTTCACTCCCCCCGAAAAGCGATGACATCAAAACACGTTCTCTCATGTGTACCGACGTGTCGTTGGTTTGTCGCGCAGCAAAGTAAAGAAGCTGTGAAAAGACACCAATCACTGCTCGTTCCACAAAGACACTAAACCGGCCGGGACACGTTCGTTAGAAAAGATCACAAACGACTGGATTACAGTGATATTTCAAACTGATTACTTTCTGTAATTAGCATCACACATTTCTCTGATCGTGCAACCGGTCCTCCGGCCCATTTCAGCTGTGCTGCTTGGTGTCACTGTGGGCACCGCACCAAACACGGAGCAGGAAGAGCGAAGGGGAGGGTTGTCTGAGGAGGCCAGAAAGAAAACGGCAGACCGGCACGGCGAAGGCTACGAGACCATCTCCAAGCGGCTCGGTGTTCCTGCCGCAACGGTTACCAATATCACTAAGACGTTTAAGATCCCTGGACCCGTAGCCGACCTCCCGAGAGGAAAACCCGACCCCAGGTCGAACAGGAGGATGGCGCGAATGGTAGAGAAAGAACCGAGGATAGCTGCCAAAGACATGCAAGCCGAACTCCAAGGTGACGGTACGTCAGCTTCTGATCACACCGTCCCTCGCTTTTGGATCCAGAGTGGGCTCCATGGAGGAAGGAGGGGTCCACTTTTGAAAGAAAACCATAAAAAAGCCAGACTGGAATTCGCTAACATCCATGTTGACAAGCCACAATCCTTCTGGGAGAACGTCCTTTGGACAGATGAGTCAAAGCTGGAGCTTTTTGGCAAGTCCCATCGGCTCTACGTCCACGGAGGGGAAAACAAATGAAGCTTTCAAAGAAAAGGACACCGTACCTACAGTGAGACATGGGGGAGACTGGGTTCTGTTTTGGGGCCACCTGGCACAGGGCGCCTTGAGTCTGTGCAGGGCACAATGAAACCAGACCATCAAGGCACCCTGGAGCGAAACGCACTGCCTGGTGTGGGAGAGCCCTGTCTCAAACACAGGTCATGGGGCCCTCCACCGGGACAATGACCCCAAACACTGCTAAAAACGCCCAGGAACGGATAAGAACAAAACACCGGACTACTCTGAAGAGTCCTGATCTGAAGAGTCCTGATCTGAAGAGTCCTGATCTGAAGAGTCCTGATCTGAAGAGTTCTGATCTGAAGAGTCCTGATCTGAAGAGTTCTGATCTGAAGAGTCCTGATCTGAGAGTCCTGATCTGAAGAGTCCTGATCTGAAGAGTCCTGATCTGAAGAGTTCTGATCTGAAGAGTCCTGATCTGAAGAGTTCTGATCTGAAGAGTCCTGATCTGAGAGGCCTGATCTGAAGAGTCCTGATCTGGAGAGTCCTGATCTGAAGAGTTCTGATCTGAAGAGTTCTGATCTGAAGAGTCCTGATCTGAAGAGTTCTGATCTGAGAGGCCTGATCTGAAGAGTCCTGATCTGAAGAGTTCTGATCTGGAGAGTCCTGATCTGAAGAGTCCTGATCTGGAGAGTCCTGATCTGAAGAGTCCTGATCTGGAGAGTCCTGATCTGAAGAGTTCTGATCTGAAGAGTCCTGATCTGAAGAGTCCTGATCTGAATCCTATTGAACATCTATGGAAAGAGCTGCAGTCTGGAGCTCCAACCTGAGAACGCTGCAGCAGGTTGCTCAGTGGGCCAACATACCTGTCAACAGGTGCACCGGTCTCACCGGGAGCTACACCATCGAAGCGGTTGCCTCTGAAAGTCGTGCAACAACACATCAGGTTAAGGGGGCCACGGTTTGGGTCCGTGCCATTTTCATCGTTTACAACGTTATGTTGAAGAAAAACTCAAAAGCAAAGCCCGGTTTCCATGACGTGTGGGATAAACGACGACGGACGCCGGTGACTTGGGTCCGTTTCAAGTCACTGCAGAGAAAAGTGTGCGTTCTTCGAGTTTCCGTGGAAGGGCAGCGGCCGATTTGAGCAGATCTGTAACCCCCGCTTGTTCCCAGAATGTTTACTTTGAGACCTGATCTTCAGACAAGAAACCCCATCGCAGGAAATGTCCCGAGACAAGATCCACCGCCGCGGAACCAGGCCGCTCTCTCACAACCAGCAGTGTCCTCTAGCAGCGAGGGGAGAAGGTTCTGCGGGCCGTGTCGTCACGCAAGCGAGGTGAGACCCAAAAACAGGACGAACCCCTTCATAAGCCGGTCTGCTTCTGCAGCGGCGTCGTGATAAGGTAGAGCCGAGCTCCTCGAACAGCCACCGAAACCAAAAACAGAAGCAGAAATTATATCTTTTTTAAAAAACAACAACAAAAATGGAGATAGGAACTACCTTGTTTCTTCCTTTTCGTGCCACACAGAAGCCCCGCCATGTCCCCGATGTGACGCTCGCCGCCTCTCGACACAACGCAGACTGAAGGTGGAGAATGTTGTGGAGTGTGTGTGTGTGTCTGTCAGTGTGTGTGTGTGTGTCTGTCAGTGTGTGTGCGTGTGCGTGTGCGTGTGGACTGCAGACAGTAGATTGGAGCCAAAGCAGGGGCGTCATCACGTGTTTATTTCTGTCACAACCCCCCCCGCCCCCCCCCCCAACTCACCATCCCACCGACCCATCCCACCTCTGCGGTCCAGTTACAGGAGTAGTGTGTGTGTGTAGTGTGTGTGTGTGTGTGTGTGTGAGTGACAGGAAGGAGACACCGCACTACGCAGAAGCATCACGGTGGCCCCGCCCCGCCGTTCACCTCCGGGGGGGGTTTCTACAAAGTGGACCGAATGGACACGTATTCGTCTGTATTGTCTCAAATAAGGGAAGCAGGGAAGGCTGCAACTGGCCACAGATGAGCAGTACTGACAGGTATCCACTTGGTGTACATGTATGATTAGGACACACGTACCTCGTCTAAAGCTCTACCGACACAGCGCCACCTATACTTGGCACACTAAAGACTGGAAACCAGGGGATTAATACTCTGGACGTGCAGGGTTTTTTCACGTATATGTTTACTTAGGAAGGAAGTGAAACGAGCACAGCTGACCGCTGGACGGGACCGGGTTGAACGTAATTATTGTCGAGTAATATTGCAGCGCTGATGTGCTTGCAGGAATAACTCCACCCCTCACGACGAGGGCGTGCACGGCGTGCACGGCGTGGGGGCTTTAATCGATTTTGCTGCATTAGACCATCAATCGTGCAGCGGACGCATTGCTTTTAACAGAATTACACTAATCCAATACTAACCAGGGCCCGAGGACGACGGCGGCGCCCACCTCCCACCGGCTTCGCTGCAGGTAGCCTGGCTCCACGGTTCTACCAAAACCAGCTTTGCACTATCAGAAATGATAAAAAAAAAACAGTCACCTCTCTGCCATGACCGCATATTCGCTCTGTGCGGGGAGTTGAGGAAACACATATAATCTGTTTTAAGTGTACACAAAAGCACACACCGGATTGGAATGCGCCTCCTCTTCATTGGTTCCATGTGTCTCCGGGGGGAGGAGGGGGGGGGGGGGAAGAGGGGAGGGGGGTGGTTTTACTGTGACACAGAGGGCCGGATATAAATAATGCGGGAGTATAAGGGAGGACTGACTGGGCCTTAAATATAGCCTCGGTTATTTACACCCACACACTGACTAACAACCACCGGACACCCGTTATAACCGCCTCTGGGGAACATGCACGTATGTCCGTCGGGGTGCAAGACTCCCTACGTGTGGTATTTACACACCTGTGTAGACATAGCAGGGGGAAGAGTGGCAGGGGTAGAATAATAACCCCGAACAGGAGCAACTAGAGCCACAACCTGCAGCACCGAATACCACCAACAGCAGTACTTCTAAAAATACAGATGACGCAGGGAGCAGGGGATCTCCTTTCTGCCCCGATATCCTCGAACACCGCCTCCTTTGCACGCGTTCAGGCTGCTGGACGTCATTGCTCATCGACAGCCCGTCGTCCACCCCTCACCTGTGTGTACACAAACGCTTCTCTAAAGGGTGCTTCTCTTCCGTTAGGCAGCTTCTGCTTTGTAGGTTTCGGATATATAAAAAAAAAACTACTCAAGTTTTCCACACGTGTTGCCTCCGGCTTGGTCGGGCCTCCCTGCAGACACAATGGCTTCCGTGCAGAACTGCAGTCCACTGACTTCCGGTTTCTACTGCAGCGGTCATACCAGTTTCCTGTTGGCGTGTGCGCTTGACAATGGCATGCTTTTCGCGATGCCTGCCAGATTTGCCATGGGCAAACTGCCCACACACTTCCGCCTGCACCTACCAGCAGCCGGGTGAAAGGTTTCAAGTGGCACATATCAAGTTACGTCCACGATCATGAGGATGAGGATCCTCATCCTCATGATCGTGTTAGGGGGAGGTGCAGGTGAAAGTTTGTCGAGAATTCTGTGCGTGTGGTTGACATTTATCCATGGCAAATCTGGCAGGCATCGCGGAAAACATGCCATTGTCAACCGCACACTCCACCAGGAAACTGGTATGACCGCTGCAGTAGAAACCGGAAGTCAGTGGACTACAGTCATGCACAGGGCCGGATGTGGGTATGTGTCCTGGTCGCTGCACTAGCGCCCCCTCTGGTCGGTATGGGCGCCTGTTCGGAGGGTTGGGGGACTGGGGGGAATAGCGTGATCCTCCCAGAAGCAGCTGGCAACTCCACATGTATGGGGGGGGGGGCATGTGGTAGCCTGCAGCCCTCCCCGGATCGGCAGAGAGGGTGGAGCAGAGACGGGGACGGCTCGGAAGAGTGGGGATACAAGTTGGGAGAAAAAGGGCGGGAATAAAATACTCAAGTTTTTGACCAGCTGACTTTTTCGATCCAACCCCTGAAAAATCATTTGAAAGCCGGACTGTCCGGTCGGGCGCCTGCATGGCAGCCTTATTCTTTGGGATCCTTCAGTGCGGAGCCCCTCAGATGTTAGCCATGACATCAGTGTAGTGGCAAATAACTGGCATCTGGTTAGCTCTGATTATGGCCTGTCAATCAAAATCATATCGGGGGGGGGGGAACTAATGACACCGACCAACGATGCCTCAGGCACCGAGTGATAGGGCGATATGGACAAACTCAAATATCGCGATATGTTGGACCGATAACCTCAATATCGATATTTTGATGATATTGTAGCGATGACTATTGGTGCTCTCACAAAAGATTTACACAATTATATTTTTGATAAACACTCATTAGTAATGTGGGTATGATGTCCAAACAGCCAGATAAATAATATAACAGACGTCTTTTAAAACCAGGAGAAGACAACACTTACGACATATTACCATGTCCAGCATCCCAGATGATATCTACTCTCATACCCCGAGATCGGTGCAATATTGCTGTATTGCCCAGCTCTACCGCGTGACGAGCAAGCTGTCCGCGTTGTGCACGGACGGACTGCAGCATTCTGGAGAGGACTTTATTTTCCATACTTCAGGAGGCATCATCAACTGGAGGAAATATGGATAAATATTGTGAAAATAAATAATTTGTTGCTTAAACTAAAATTGTGAGGGTTTTTTGGTTTTTTTTAGAATGGAAAGATTTTAAGCAGACCCGTGAAAGCAGAAACAATCTGTATTGTTTTCTGCGTTGGACTGTTCCTTAAATAATCGGGAGTCGGTATCGGCCGGCAATTTCCACACGGTTCAAAACATATGCATTGAATATGAACACTTCCTTTATGGGTTAACAGAGACCCGCTATCTGAGGATTTTCCGACTGTGCAGAAGTTCTTTATGTAGTTTTCCGATTTCAAACTCAAGGACGCCGATCCTGCCCTAAATACCTTTTACTTCCTGACCCACTTGGTATTCCCCGGCCGACCAGATAGTGGTACACATCATCTCTTATTACTTTACAAAGTTGTGTTACGTCCTTTGTGTTTCCCGTGTGAAACACAAAGTGCACATTCCTCGTGTGCACAAACTCTGGCGACCAACAAAAGTCGAACTTTATTTATCGTCCAAGGAAGAGTTCGCGGCCTAAGAGCGAGGTAACTGTCCGGACCAGAAACCCCACAGGTTAGAATTAAGAAGAGTCAGATCAGAAGCACACACACAACACAATATTCCTGTGCTATTTTACATTAGAAAGGCTGTGCACTTGCTAGGTATATTTCGTCGTGTTTTGCATTCGTTCTCCAAATTCCCTGTGTAGACCCGTGATAGAAAACAGCTTACAACTTACTCTTGTCAGCGGACAGCCTTGCCAGACCCCTGTTGAAGTGATGGCCGTCGCCCCGCCTAAGATGCACTGCAGCGGGTATGAAAAGACTCGTCCTGTTCTTTTAACGCTAATAAGGAAGTGACTTGCAGTTGAACAAAACTATTATTACTGCAACCTTCATTGCTGCTGGGGTGACTTGGGTCTTATTTTGTCCTAAACACATTCACTTCCTGTGGGCTAATCAGAAGAAACACACACACACAACCCTCGACGTACACGTCTGCAACTCGAGTGATCTGACCTCTGTGAAGACAGAAGATAAGAAAACGCAGAACTATATATTCATCCTCAGTGCAGTCTAAATCCTAACCGGGGTTGCTCAGCCGGCTCCAGATGCTGCCTTCACATCTGATATTGCCTCTCACAGTTGACGTTTCCGTGCTCCCCTCAGCAAAAGCCCCAGCGCGGCAGGTACGAACAGTAAACTGGGTGCCATTAAAAAAAACACAAAAAAAAACAGACTCTCTATGAGGGGAAAATTACAGCTCTGCCCTCAGACAATTATTCAGAAGAAAAGAGTGGAAAGTGAAGAGCCCGGTGGTAACTTGCAGCAGATGGGTGTGATCCTGAAAGCGCGCGCCACACCCAAAAGTAACTGAAAGCACCACGGGGAGCAGGCTGCAAGCCGCGCATGCTCGTCGGTAAACGTTCTAACTGCCAATAAGAGGCAGGCCGCTTATATGCCGCAGCCACGTGCGTATCTCTGACTTGAGCGCTATGAAGATCTCCGGCAGAACCCGCGTGCACGACTCCACCTTCACCACGCAGTGTGAGTGCGTGCGCGCGCGCGCGCGCACGTGTGTGCGCACGTGTGGGTGGTAGGGGGACATTACTCCTGCAGGAACCTCCTCTTTTCCTGCCGCACGATTAATTGACCACATCACCTGGAGAAGTGCTGAGAGGGGTGGCGGCAGTTTGCTGAGCAATCGGCGTTTCCCTCCTCCCTGCCAGCAGCTCCGTTTTATGGGGGAATGACAAACACATGGCCGAGACGCAACACACACCTGCTGACACACGCACGCACACACACACACGCAGACACACACAGACACACACACACATGGCTCTCTTCCACGTTGCAGCTGTCCGTTTACCCCCACAGACAATGGAGAGCTGCTGAAAAGGCTTGGAAACTAAAGTTTGTTTTTTTCCTTTGAAAACAAACCCTACCCCAACAATACCACCTACACCCCTGTCCCAGCAACACCACCTACACCCCTGTCCCAGCAACACCACCTACACCCCTGTCCCAGCAACACCACCTACACCCCTGTCCGAACAACACCACCTACACCCCTACCCCAACAATACCACCTACACTCCTGTCCCAACAATACCACCTACACCCCTGTCCCAGCAACACCACCTACACCCCTGTCCCAGCAACACCACCTACACCCCTGTCCCAGCAACACCACCTACACCCCTGCCCCAACAATACCACCTACACTCCTGTCCCAACAATACCACCTACACCCCTGTCCCAGCAACACCACCTACACCCCTGTCCCAGCAACACCACCTACACCCCTGTCCCAGCAACACCACCTACACCCCTGTCCCAACAATACCACCTACACCCCTGTCCCAACAATACCACCTACACTCCTGTCCCAACAATACCACCTACACCCCTGTCCCAGCAACACCACCTACACCCCTGTCCCAGCAACACCACCTACACCCCTGTCCCAGCAACACCACCTACACCCCTGTCCCAACAATACCACCTACACCCCTGTCCCAGCAACACCACCTACACCCCTGTCCCAACAATACCACCTACACTCCTGTCCCAACAATACCACCTACACCCCTACCCCAACAATACCACCTACACCCCTGTCCCAACAATACCACCTACACTCCTGTCCCAACAATACCACCTACACCCCTGTCCCAACAATACCACCTACACTCCTGTCCCAACAATACCACCTACACTCCTGTCCCAACAATACCACCTACACCCCTGTCCCAACAACACCACCTACACCCCTGTCCCAACAATACGACCTAGACTCCTGTCCCAACAATACCACCTACACCCCTGTCCCAACAATACCACCTACACTCCTGTCCCAACAATACCACCTACACCCCTGTCCCAACAATACCACCTACACCCCTGTCCCAACAATACCACCTACACCCCTGTCCCAACAATACCACCTACACCCCTGTCCCAACAATACCACCTACACTCCTGTCCCAACAATACCACCTACACCCCTGTCCCAACAATACCACCTACACCCCTGTCCCAACAATACCACCTACACTCCTGTCCCAACAATACCACCTACACTCCTGTCCCAACAATACCACCTACACTCCTGTCCCAACAATACCACCTACACCCCTGTCCCAACAACACCACCTACACCCCTACCCCAACAATACCACCTACACCCCTGTCCCAACAACACCACCTACACTCCTGTCCCAACAATACCACCTACACTCCTGTCCCAACAATACCACCTACACTCCTACCCCAACAATAGCACCTACACCCCTGTCCCAACAATAGCACCTACACCCCTGTCCCAACAATACCACCTACACCCCTACCCCAATAATACTACCTACACCCGTGTCCCAACAATACCACCTACACCCCTACCCCAACAATACCACCTACACCCCTGTCCCAACAATACCACCTACACCCCTGTCCCAACAACACCACCTACACCCCTACCCCAACAATACCACCTACACCCCTGTCCCAACAACACCACCTACACTCCTGTCCCAACAATACCACCTACACCCCTGTCCCAACAATACCACCTACACCCCTGTCCCAACAATACCACCTACACCCCTCTCCCAACAATACCACCTACACACGTCCCAACAATACGACCTACACCCCTGTCCCAACAACACCACCTACACCCCTGTCCCAACAATACCACCTACACCCCTACCCCAACAATACCACCTACACCCCTGTCCCAACAATACCACCTACACTCCTGTCCCAACAATACCACCTACACCCCTGTCCCAACAATACCACCTACACCCCTGTCCCAACAATACCACCTACACCCCTGTCCCAACAATACCACCTACACTCCAGTCCCAACAATACCACCTACACCCCTACCCCAACAATACCACCTACACCCCTGTCCCAACAATACCACCTACACCCCTGTCCCAACAATACCACCTACACCCCTGTCCCAACAATACCACCTACACCCCTGTCCCAACAATACCACCTACATTCCTGTCCCAAAAATACGACCTACACCCTGTCCCAACAATACGACCTACACCCCTGTCCCAACAATACCACCTACACCCCTGTCCCAACAATACCACCTACATTCCTGTCCCAAAAATACGACCTACACCCTGTCCCAACAATACGACCTACACCCCTGTCCCAACAATACCACCTACACCCCTGTCCCAACAATACCACCTACACCCCTGTCCCAACAATACCACCTACACCCCTGTCCCAACAATACCACCTACACCCCTACCCCAACAATACCACCTACACCCCTGTCCCAAAAATACCACCTACACTCCTGTCCCAACAATACCACCTACACTCCTGTCCCAACAATAGCACCTACACTCCTGTCCCAACAATACCACCTACACCCCTGTCCCAACAATACCACCTACACCCCTACCCCAACAATACCACCTACACTCCTGTCCCAACAATACCACCTACACTCCTGTCCCAACAATACCACCTACACCCCTGTCCCAACAATACCACCTACACCCCTGTCCCAACAATACCACCTACACCCCTGTCCCAACAATACGACCTACACCCCTGTCCCAACAATACCACCTACACTCCTGTCCCAACAATACGACCTACACCCCTGTCCCAACAATACCACCTACACCCCTCTCCCAACAATACCACCTACACACGTCCCAACAATACGACCTACACCCCTGTCCCAACAACACCACCTACACCCCTGTCCCAACAATACCACCTACACCCCTACCCCAACAATACCACCTACACCCCTGTCCCAACAATACCACCTACACTCCTGTCCCAACAATACCACCTACACCCCTGTCCCAACAATACCACCTACACCCCTGTCCCAACAATACCACCTACACCCCTGTCCCAACAATACCACCTACACCCCTGTCCCAACAATACCACCTACATTCCTGTCCCAAAAATACGACCTACACCCTGTCCCAACAATACGACCTACACCCCTGTCCCAACAATACCACCTACACCCCTGTCCCAACAATACCACCTACATTCCTGTCCCAAAAATACGACCTACACCCTGTCCCAACAATACGACCTACACCCCTGTCCCAACAATACCACCTACACCCCTGTCCCAACAATACCACCTACACCCCTGTCCCAACAATACCACCTACACCCCTGTCCCAACAATACCACCTACACCCCTACCCCAACAATACCACCTACACCCCTGTCCCAAAAATACCACCTACACTCCTGTCCCAACAATACCACCTACACCCCTGTCCCAACAATACGACCTAGACTCCTGTCCCAACAATACCACCTACACTCCTGTCCCAACAATACCACCTACACCCCTGTCCCAACAATACCACCTACACCCCTGTCCCAACAACACCACCTACACTCCTGTCCCAACAATACCACCTACACTCCTGTCCCAACAATACCACCTACACTCCTGTCCCAACAATACCACCTACACCCCTGTCCCAACAACACCACCTACACCCCTGTCCCAACAATACCACCTACACTCCTGTCCCAACAACACCACCTACACTCCTGTCCCAACAATACCACCTACACCCCCGTCCCAACAATACCACCTACACCCCTGTCCCAACAATACCACCTACACTCCTGTCCCAACAATACCACCTACACTCCTGTCCCAACAATACCACCTACACCCCTGTCCCAACAATACCACCTACACCCCTACCCCAACAATACCACCTACACCCCTGTCCCAACAATACCACCTACACCCCTGTCCCAACAATACCACCTACACCCCTGTCCCAACAATACCACCTACACCCCTGTCCCAACAATACCACCTACACCCCTACCCCAACAATACCACCTACACCCCTGTCCCAAAAATACCACCTACACTCCTGTCCCAACAATACCACCTACACCCCTGTCCCAACAATACGACCTACACCCCTGTCCCAACAATACCACCTACACTCCTGTCCCAACAATACCACCTACACCCCTGTCCCAACAATACGACCTAGACTCCTGTCCCAACAATACCACCTACACCCCTGTCCCAACAATACCACCTACACCCCTGTCCCAACAATACCACCTACACCCCTGTCCCAACAACACCACCTACACTCCTGTCCCAACAATACCACCTACACTCCTGTCCCAACAATACCACCTACACTCCTGTCCCAACAATACCACCTACACCCCTGTCCCAACAACACCACCTACACCCCTGTCCCAACAATACCACCTACACTCCTGTCCCAACAACACCACCTACACTCCTGTCCCAACAATACCACCTACACCCCCGTCCCAACAATACCACCTACACCCCTGTCCCAACAATACCACCTACACCCCTGTCCCAACAACACCACCTACACTCCTGTCCCAACAATACCACCTACACTCCTGTCCCAACAATACCACCTACACTCCTGTCCCAACAATACCACCTACACCCCTGTCCCAACAACACCACCTACACCCCTGTCCCAACAATACCACCTACACTCCTGTCCCAACAACACCACCTACACTCCTGTCCCAACAATACCACCTACACCCCCGTCCCAACAATACCACCTACACCCCTGTCCCAACAATACCACCTACACTCCTGTCCCAACAATACCACCTACACTCCTGTCCCAACAATACCACCTACACCCCTGTCCCAACAATACCACCTACACCCCTACCCCAACAATACCACCTACACCCCTGTCCCAACAATACCACCTACACCCCTGTCCCAACAATACCACCTACACCCCTGTCCCAACAATACCACCTACACCCCTGTCCCAACAATACCACCTACACCCCTACCCCAACAATACCACCTACACCCCTACCCCAACAATACCACCTACACTCCTGTCCCAACAACACCACCTACACTCCTGTCCCAACAATACCACCTACACCCCCGTCCCAACAATACCACCTACACCCCTGTCCCAACAATACCACCTACACTCCTGTCCCAACAATACCACCTACACTCCTGTCCCAACAATACCACCTACACCCCTGTCCCAACAATACCACCTACACCCCTGTCCCAACAATACCACCTACACCCCTGTCCCAACAATACCACCTACACCCCTGTCCCAACAATACCACCTACACCCCTGTCCCAACAATACCACCTACAATGCTGGCGGTTGAAGAAGGAATGAAGGAGAAAAGTGTTCCCTCCATCAGCAGCCCTGAAGCCCTGCTGAGAGCCGTCACCTTTCTATTTATGTCCACTGCATCATGTAGATGCCTGCACGCGGGCCTGTCTCGTCTTTCACTTCTAGAGTCTCCACTAAGACAATAGAAGACAGCAGAAGACAGTAAAAGACAATAAAAGGAGGTCCGGGGTAAGCGTAAGAGCACAGAAACATGGAAATCATTGAGAGATAACATCTGGCGCCATCGCTAATACGTCATTAATGGGCATTTATAAAGACAACTGTCTTAACTAGATGGGACTCCAAACTTATCGCTCGTCGTTTACCTCATGGATGGATGGAAGGATGGAAGGAAGGATGGATGTAAGGATGGAAGGACGGACGTCATTGAAAAAGGCTCCATTGTAAATAAAGCGGTCATCTGTCAACGTGTCCGCGGACGCCACTGCAGCACCATGGACAGAAGCGCACCGGGGGGGACGCGTCGGCTACCACAAAGTGACTCCTAATCTCTTTACCTTCTTTAGACTTCTTCTTCCTCGCCAGGGTTCCTCCTAGCTTGCCCAGGAAAGATTCCTCCTTCCTCATCCTGGAGGGGTGCTGGGTCGCGGCTCTGGACTGGGTCCCGGACATCTCCGTTCCCGTTTTGTCTGCCTCACGAGGTCCGACTCACTTTGATTCATTCAGGCTGCTGGAGGATGACGAGGGCAGGGGAGGCGCGCGCGCGCGCACGCGCGGATAACCACACAATGGGGGCAGACAAAAAGAGGAAGAGCGCTTTCAATTGGACCGAAAGAAGTCACACGCGGGAGGAGGGGGGGCATCGCGCACCGGCCAAATGCCCCTCACAGCGCCGCACAGTGGCTGGATGAGGGATAACACCGGTGACCACCAGGGTGGTGTGAAAACCCCATAACCGGTTATCGTAATCATCATCATCTCATCTTCATCATCAACAACAACGCCAGCAACAGAAAGGGAACGCAACGGAGGTGTTATCTGGTGGCAGCACTCCTACCAGTGTGAAACTGCATACACACACACACACACACACACACACACACACACACACACACACACACACACACACATACACACACACACACTGCAATATCAACGCAGCAACGCCAAATAAATAAATATGATCTGAGTCAACTTTGATTGATTCTATCTTTGTGCAATTGGACAAAACTGACTGTTTACAACGACTTTTGATATATTTCACAATATATTCCCATTGCTCTACATACCGTAAAAGCCCCCATGCGACTCCAATATCTAGTCTATTATGGATTTGTAATCAACTCTCCAAAACTGATCGATAGAAAATGGAAGACTTTTCCACCGGCGAGAAGGCAACCACTAGAGGGCGCAGGCCTTCACTTCAGTCAGAATCAGCATCAGAATCCGAATACTTTATTCACCCCCGAGGGGGAATGGGGTACCCTATAGGGCAACTCGTACTGAGAGGAAACGGGTCCTTTCCCTGTTCAGGGAGCCGGTCCCACCGTGACTGCATGCACCGGCAGGCGCGGCACGAGGACGCAGCTGTCTACACGTGCTGCGGCAGCTGTGACGCGTCCAGATGTGAACGACACAGGTTTGATGCTGACCTGTACCAGACGAGCTCTGCTCTTCATGGGATCATGCTGCGTATGAGGAGCGGTGCCGGTGGGGCAGAACGAGGGCCAGGCTGCCTCTGGCGGGGCAGACGGATGCTTATTTAAAGGAGGGATCGGGGAGGGGGCCAAGAGCCACAGTCTTTATTCAGTTGTAGAAAGAAAAGGAGGTCGTCACAGTCATTAACACAGGAATGCATAATTAAAAACAGGGATGTGCGAGACCACGTGAAAGGTCAACGGGTCCTAAGCAGGATGGCTACACGTGTCTGTTTATCTTATCTTTTTCTTCTTTCACACGCCTCCTATTTGATCATGAGATCAACCTTCAGTTCGACCATCAACGACCAGGATTTCACTCCTACCTAAAACGACCACGGGCGGTCAAATTGACGGCCGCATTCCGTCAAGATAAATACCCAAATAAGATATTGATGCACTGCATATGTTAGTATGTCTGTTAAGAAACGATTGACACCGAAATTAACATTTTGTAAACTACTAATAAGACACGTTAGCCCCCTAGCTAACGGGTCTGACCCTTTAGCCGAGCGGTTAGTGACGTCGCCTTGTGGTGCAGTACACCCCGTATCGAATCCCGCACCGGGCAAGAAAATAACCGGTGGCAGCGGTGGGATCCGGAAGTGTGCAGATCCTCAGAAGTCTCTTCGGAGCGCGGGAAGAACAAAGTGCAAGGGGCGAATGAATTCAGTCATAAAATACATCAAAATCGGTAACACTGTAGTATGGGGAACATAAAAAAACTTAATTACTAGTGAATTAGTAATGATCAAGCTGTCACTTTAGTGTGGAGAACATATTCTAAGTAACAAAAACTTAATTTAGAGTAATGTAACACTATGAACACTTGTAGTTTTGTGTGTTGTTATGTAAGAACAGAGCATATTCATTAAGTGTTAGTAAGGGAGAATAACTCTTCTTGTGGTACTACCACCTTATAAAGGCCATACTAAGCAAAGCATATTGAGATGGTACTACTAATAAGCAATACTTCTGAGCTTATAGAGGGAAAACTCATAGTTAATGGCTTACTGGCTGTATAATAAGGCCATGCAGAATAAGGCATTAACGAGTACGTAATAATGACCAATTAAGAGCCAATATGTTGCTAATTTGCATGCTAATAAGCACCCAATTAATGGTGACTACGTTCCCCATACTAAAGTGTTACCTCAAAATCAACTAAATCCACTAAGTACGCAGCAGGTACAAGTTCACTTGGTAATACACAGACCAGTCAGAAGTATGACTGACCAATTAAAGCAAAGAAGAAGAAAAATGATAAAACAAACAAAGGCATGACCCTTAGCCACGACCAAGTCAACCCATCCTGTAGTTATTTCCCACAAAATCAGTTGAGGCCCTTAAATCATACCTGCATTGAGCTTTTGTGACATGATTTACCGTTGCGATGACTTACAGGCTTGTGAATTCAGTCTTCTTTTAGTCAGCCAAACGTGGACTCAGTCCAGAGTCTTTATTGAACAGTACACAACCAACAACCTGCACGGTCCAGTTTATTTAAAGGTGCTGTGTGTAATAATTTGGCTTCCCTTAAGTATAAAATACTGACCAACAGATCCATGCCGTCAAAAACACAGGAGCAAGGCCAGCCGAGTGGTTTCCTCAGCTAGCTAACTAGCTAGCTAGGTAGGCAGCAGCTGCAGGAGACGGTGGACACAATGCGTCTCCGCTGGGATTTGCCCATCTTGCTCACAGAGACGTGTTGCTGTTTCTCACAACGTCGAGCCTGCTGTCAGGATTCAAACAGAATGGCACATTACAGCAAGTTATAAGATAATCATATTAACACCTTTAATTACTTGAGAGACGATTTTAAACTGCTGAGACTTGTTTGTTTGGTTGTTTACCTGTAGTCTGGAGTAGCTTCCAGTGGGCCTGCAGCATTCGTCTCAGTCTCTCCAGCGCCTCCACATCATCCGGTAGACGGGCTCCAAGGGGCCCCAGGGAGGGAGCAGGGTTCCCCAGGAGGGAGGCAGCTGTGGGGCTGATAGATGCCCTTTCATTTTCCTAAAAAACAAATACATAACACACACACACACACACACACACACACACACACATTAAAGTCTTCTTGTTAGACCCAGAACCTTCTTAGAACAGTTTCTGTTTCCGTCTCCATCACTCTCAAGATCTAGTCCAATGGAAACCGTGTTTTCCAATCTTGTTGTATTTTTTTTTGTGCCATGGGCTAGCAGTTAGCTTAGCCTGCCCCACTTCCGCGTCCTGTCAGACCGCCCTCGGTGTTTCCTCTTCGGGCGCAGATCCAGGCAGGGCCGTGGTCGCTGGGCCCACAGGGCACAGCAGATCAAACTCTCCCAGCCCATCCAGCGCCAGCTCTCCCCGCCATCAAACCAAGACACAAACTTAAACACAGATGTGGACAAAGACACTGCATGGACGGTGCTGGGTCAGGCCACCGCAACTGTCCCACACCGGAAGCGTAAATATTGTTATATACAATACTATTTTTAGTATTCCATTGACACTTTGATGATAGTCCTGCAGCACCTCGCTGGTAGTCATGGTGCATCTGTAACCAGACATGTTGGCAATGCTACCTGAAAAACATTGCATTGACACTTTGATGATATTCTTTCAAGTAATAAGAATAAGAATAAACAATGGTAACACTTTAGTATGGGGAACATATACACCATTAATTAGGTGCGTATTAGCATGCAAACTAGCAACATATTGGCTCTTCATTGGTCATTATTACGTACTCATTAATGCCTTATTCTGCATGGCCTTATTATACAACCAGTAAGCCATTAACTATGAGTTTTCCCTCTATAACCTCAGAAGTATTGCTTATTAGTAGTACCATCTCAATACGCTTTGCTTAGTATGGCCTTTATAAGGTGGTAGTACCACCAGAAGAGTTATTCTCCCTTACTAACACTTAATGAATATGCTCTGTTCTTACATAACAACACACAAAACTACAAGTGTTCATAGTGTTACATTACTCTAAATTAAGTTTTTGTTACTTAGAATATGTTCCCCATACTAAAGTGACATCTTGATCATTACTAATTCACTAGTAATTAAGTTTTTGTTACTTAGAATATGTTCCCCATACTAAAGTGACATCTTGATCATTACTAATTCACTAGTAATTAAGTTTTTGTTACTTAGAATATGTTCCCCATACTAAAGTGTTACCTAAACAATAATAATAATAATAACAAAAGTTGTTGTGTGCACGCGTAGTTTGTAGACATCATGAACAAGTATGGCTTAGCTAACGATTGTTAGCGATCTTTTAATGCAACTTCTCATCAGAATGAAAATTCACCCCAACCAATCCAGCTACACACAAGAGGGAAAAGAGTCGGTATAAGTTTCGGACGTAGTTTAAGCTGATTACTTTTACACCCCTGTGCATTTGGTCATCCTGGCTGTTGTTCGTTCTCCTGGACAGTGATTTTTTTTGTTGCTGTTTAATTAAGATATATGTGTTAGTTAGGATACATGTGTTTTTGGATATGTGTTTTTGTCTTTGTGTTGCACTGCTGTGGGCTGAGGGAAACAAAATGAAATGACAAATAAAGTGTTCCTGATCCCTGATTCTTATCTGGGCTTGTACTTCACGTCATGCTTTAAGAGAATCTACTGAGGCCGCTGTTCGACTCCCAACACTTCACTCACCTGCAACAGCACCAGTGTGTGTCCCAGTGCCACGCCCTGCAGCAGACAGGTGAGGTGCTGCCAGGTTCCCTCCTCCACCCCGCTGTCCGGCCCGCGGGCCAGCAGCACCACGCCGGGGTCGAACTCGTACGCTACAGGCAGCAGGAGGCCCAGCACGGCCTGCATGAACCCTGCCGTGTCACCACAGCCCTGTGCACACATGTACACATGTCATGGAAAACATACCAGCTATATAATGTACATGCCCCCCCCCCACACACACACACAATATGTTTTAGGAGACCAGTTTCCAGGACTTTTCAAGGACATTTTCCATGACTATCCTGGATATCCATGGCAGGCGTTGCTGACAGAAGGTCATATTATTCAGCATTAACTATCGTAGAAGTCTCAACAGTCTCTAATGCCCCTTTTCCGCTGCATGGTACCGACTCAACTCGACTCTACTGTATCTGACTCTACTCGCTTTACTTTTTGGGATTTCATTTTCCGCTGCAGATAGTATCCCCTCACGGCGAAGCCCCGCTGGTCATCAGTGGGTGTGTTGACTAGTTTTTTTTTTAAAGATTTTATTTATATTTAAATAAATACATATATATTTTATTTATTTAGTTTTTTTTTATTTAGAGTGGTATTTTCATGTCACCTTTTAGTATCGGTTCAGCCCACTTGGAACCTCAACACAGGTGGTACCAAAAAAAGTACCAGGTACCATCCCTAACTTCTGCCCAATGGAAACCAAAAAAAGCGAGTAGAGTTGAGTCGAGTCGAGCCGGTACCATGCAGTGGAAAAGGGGCATAAATGGACTGTGTGACTGTGATTTTCCGAGAACTCAAACACAATTTCACGATACTTTTAATTAAAAGTTATCATTTTTCCAGGTGTCTTCCATGAACGGAAACCTGGTGTATGACATTTCCTGGTTTTCCGGCATGTGTGGGAACGCCGATCACGGTCGCTCAGACAAATTATCACTGCTAATACCTCCTTCAGACAGACTGGAATGCGGTGTTTGGATTTCTGCCCCTCTGGCTCCTTGCGGCTGATCTGCACCAGCAGCGTCTTCCTACAGTAACAACACAACGCTGTCAAATGCACCACTCTGGATTTGGCCTCGTGTGGTTTTTCTTACAAAAGTACAACAAGAGAATCACAGAACGTTGAATCGGTTCATCTGGACACAACGTTTGTCGAGAGAGAGAGAGAGAGAGAGAGAGAGAGAGAGAGAGAGAGAGAGAGAGAACATTCATCACCACGTTAAAGGGAAAACCGACTGAAGGTACTCACCCATCCTGTGTGATGTGAGCCGGCACCGAGCCGTCTCCGACAAGCACCAGAAAAACCCTGCGAGGAGCACACACTCTCAAAATGAGTGTACGTTGTGGTTATTTGTTTTTCCCCCTTTTCTCCCCAATTGCATCCGGCCAATGACCCCACCCTTCCGAGCCGTCCCGGTCTCTGCTCCACCCCCTCTGCCGATCCGGGGAGGGCTGCAGACTACCACGTCTCCTCCGATACATGTGGAGTCGCCAGCCGCTTCTTTTCACCTGACAGTGAGGAGTTTCGCCAGGGGGACGCAGCGCGTGGGAGGATCACGCTATTCCCCCGAGTTCCCCCTCCCCCCCGAACAGGCGCCCTGACTGACCAGAGGAGGCGCTAGTGCACCGACCAGGACACATACCCACATCCGGCTTCTCACCCGCAGACACGGCCAATTGCGTCTGTTGGGATGCCCGACCAAGCCGGAGGCAACACGGGGACTCGAACCACCGATCCCCGTGTTGGTAGGCAACGGAATAGACCGCTACGCTACCCGGACGACCCAACTGGTGGTTACATTAACGCAGAGTAGACATTAAAATGTTCAACTGTAAATGAGGCCAGAAGGGGGGGGGGTCTGTAACACTGTACCGGCTTGTGATTGATGCTGCGGCGTGCTGAGCAACACAAGTCATCGTCATGGAGACGTCACCGACCAGCGCCAAGCCGTTGCGGATCTGATACGAGATTGACAGGTTACCCAAAGCAAAACATTAAAAAAAATTTTTTTTTTTAAATAATCAAAATCTCCAAAAATTAGAACGAGACACAGCATTCAACATTCGTCCATCCATCCATCATCTAAACTGCTCATCCTGCTCAGGGATGCTGGAGCCTATCCCAGCAGTCACTGGGCAGCAAGTGGGGAGACACCCTGGACAGGCTGGCAGGCCATCACAGGGCCAACACACACACACACACACACCTAGGGACAATTTAGTACGGCCGATCCACCTGACCTACATGTCTTTGGGCTGTGGGAGGAAACCGGAGCCCCCGGAGGAAACCCACACAGACACGGGGAGAACATGCAAACTCCACACAGAGGACGACCCGGGACGACCCCCAAGGTTGGACTACCCCGGGGCTCGAACCCAGAACCTTCTTGCTGTGAGGCGACCGTGCTAACCACTGCGCCACCGTGCTGCCTAAAACAAACTACTTAAAATGACATGTTATGTTGACAGACTGAAGAGCCAACTCCTTGATGCAGTCATGAAAAGCACGAGGAGCCGTTTCAAGCATTCAACACAAGGTCCAAATTTTGAACACAACACCAGAAAAGACCCAAACGCACAGGTTGTACCTCGTTTTTCACCATTTTCTCGACGAGGGCGATGCAACGGCTGCAAAGGATGAAAAACCGATCAGACTCTCTTCTGTACTTTTGCTAATAAAAACAACGAAGGTGTAAGTGGTTTTACTCATCACAGTGTGTGTGTGTGTGTGTGTGTGTGTGTGTAGTCACATCTCGGGCAATGCTGACAAAATCAAATATCAGGACATTTTAGACTGAACACCTCGGTATGACATATTTTGGGTGATTTGACGAGATATTTCACAGCAGTACATGCTGATAAATGATCATTAGTCATGTGGATATGATGACCGGGCAGGTCATCACGAGGGGCCACTAAAACAGCGGGATAAGTTCAGGAAACTGTCTCGCTTTACTGCAATGCAGCCTTTAAGACCAGGAAACGACAACATTTGAGTTATACCAGCATAGGACCACAACCACAGCCCCACAACACACCTAGTCTCATGTCACCAGACCCACATCATATCCTGCCCAGCTCGATTCACATCTGTAGGTATGGAAGAGGTCTACGTTACCCGTGTGTGTCGGCGGTGGGTGGGTCATGTGACCGCTGGGGGCCGAACGGCGTACTTCCATCGGGGCACGCCACGCCGTCAGGGAGGACCACGGCGGTGCGGACGGGAGGCGAGACACGACGCGGGGGCTCCGGCCACGACACCTGCTCCGCCCTCCCCTCCTCCGTTTCCTCCTCCTGTTCGTCGTCACCTTCCTCACCGTTGTTCTCCTTCCCCGAGGCTTTGCGGCGCTCGGTGCTGAGCTGAGAGGCAGGCGGGTCGGCTTAAAAGCGGATGGGAATTAATGTTTGAGGTTGCGGTAAAGTGTAAATTCATAGTTTTTTTGTATTTATGATCAGTCAAGTACAGTTGTACTTAATAGGAAGATGAAGTTGTGTAAGGCTCAATGTTAAGGACAGGTAGGACAACTGTAGACCAAGGAAAAAGAAAAACAGGATAGCCTATCTATAAACTCTACATTGTGTTCTGTTCTATGTTAGATGTTCTGTTTTAGACTATCTGTTTAGTCAGCAGCCATACCGACATGTACCCTGGCTCTGCCAAATGACGGAAGCTAAGCAGGTGTGGACTTGGCTAATACTTGGATGGGAGACCTCCCAGGGAAGGTGAATTCCTGCCGGAAGTGGTGTTGGTGGGCCAGTAGGGGGCAGTCTTCCCTCTGGCCCTAATAAAAGCAACATCAAATCCCAACGCCCCAGTGCAGTGACGGGGAAACTGTGCTGTAGGAGACGCCGTCCTTCGGATGAGACGTCAAACCGAGGTCCCGTCTCACTGTGGTCAGTAAAGATCCCATGGCACTTATCACAAAGAATAGGGCATTCCCCGGTGTCCTGGCAAAATTCCCAAGCTGGCTCTCTCCATCTGGCCACCTAATCATCCCCCCCATGTAACTGGCTCAATGACTCCTCCCTCTCCACCTCAAGGTGGTGTGTGGTGAGCGTTCTGGTGCAAAATGGCTGCCGCGCATCACCCAGGTGGTGCTGCACATTGGTGGTGGTTGAGGTGAGTTTCCCTCCATCAATGTGAAGTGCTTATGGCATCTAGAAAAGTGCTGTATGAATGAAATCCATTATTATGATTATGATTATTATCTATTACTAACATGCAAATGATCATATAATATTAAATCCATTAAAGGAGAAGGCAACACTGCTAACTAGCGGGCGGGTTAGCGCTTAGCATAGCAGCCCATGCTAATGAGCATGTCTGGCTTTGCTTGACGGGGATTTTCAGCATGGCTGGAATATGAGTCGGACCAGTACAGCTAGACAGACCGGCTTGTCGGGAGTGATGCGTTCATTTTATCACAGAAGACTCGGTACGACCTGAGAGAGGATACTGATACGGCGTCCACAAACTGTTACTAACGGTGATGTGAATGAGGACGATTAAGGGAGACAGGTCAACATTACGGGTGAGGGAAGTTTCACTTCATGCGCACAAGTGCATGAAGTGACAAATCAAGTGTTTCTGATTCTGATTCAGTGCCTCCGCTGTAATTCAACCTGTCTGGGTTTTACCTGCATGCCTAAGACAGGACCAGAACCGCCTGTGAGCCGATCGGACACAATGCACCGACTCGAGCGCGCTGGAAGAGACAAGCAAAGGACAGAGATTCAACACAGTTTTCAAACGGCGAGAAAACTGCCAAGTTTCATACTTCATGCGAACACACGTAACACATTTGATGGACACCAAAGGCCGACCTTCCACAGGGACCGCCCAGCTCTGCTGGCTGAGGCACCGGATCTCCGAGCAGGGTCTGGACGGTCTGACACACGGACTGGGCGAGAGAGGTCAAGTTGTAGCCTCCCTGGAAGACGTTCAGATGGATGTGAGTACAGTAGGTCAGAGGCCATTTTGCCTTTGTTTCGTACGAGTGTGTGATAGTTCACCGACCTCCAGAACGGCACACAGTTTGCCTCCTGCAAGGTTCATCAGGAGGTGAGTGAGGTGGGCGAAGACGTCCGGAGTGGCGCACATGTTGCCCTGAGAATAAAGATGATCCGAAATTAATCAATTACAATTTTGGTCGCCGATTGTTTGGGTCAGTCATCAAGTAAAAATACCAGTGTTGGTTGCTGTTTCATTTGCTTACCTTCCTCTGACTCATTTCATTATAAAAATTACCCCACTCTTCCGAGCCGTCCCGGCCGCTGCCCCACCCCCCTCTGCCGACCCGGGGAGGACTACAGACTACCACATGCCTCCTCCCATACATGTGGAGTCGCCAGCTGCTTCTTTTCACCTGACAGTGAGGGGTTTCACCAGGGGGACGTAGCACGTGGGAGGATCACGCTATTCCCCCCAGTCCCCCCTCCCCCAAACAGGCGCCCCCGACCAACCAGATGAGGCGCTAGTGCAGCGACCAGGAAACACACCCACATCCAGCTTCCCACCCGCAGACACGGCCGATTGTGTCTCTAGGGACGCCCGACCAAGCCGGAGGTAACACGGGGGATTCGAACCGACGAGCCCCGTGCTGGTAGGCAACAGAGTAGACCACTACGCTACCCGGGCGAGCTATTTTTGATTTGTATCAGATGAAACGATTAATCAGAAAGCAGTCAGTAGATTAGTCGATTCTTGGTCGTAGCCCTGTCAGCAAGTCAGATGTATCAGAATGTGTCTTCTACATCCTGCAGAAACCTGGTGGCTGGAAATATTCTCCCAAGTGCAGGGTTTGATAGAACATGCTGGCTTATATGGTGACAGGAGGACAGGACCTCACACACAGTTCTATATATATATACATACACACAGTGCCCTGAAATAATATTTGCCCCCTTCCTGATCACCTCTGTTTTTAGATATTTGTCACACTGAATGGTTTGAGATCTTCATAAAAAATGTAACATAAGATGATCCTCCAGGTAGCGTGGCGGTCTATTCCGTTGCCTACCAGCACGGGGCTCACCGGTTCGAATCCCCGCGTTACCTCCGGCTTGGTCCGGCGTCCCTACAGACACAATTGGCCGTGTCTGCGGAAGGGAAGCCGGATGTGGGTATGTGTCCTGGTCACCACACTAGCGCCTCCTCTGGTCGGTCGGGGCGCCTGTGGGGGGACTGGGGGGAATAGCGTGATCCCCCCACATGCTACGTCCCCCTGGGGAAACTCCTCACTGTCAGGTGAAAAGAAGCGGCTGGCGAC